>NW_026057577.1:28462765-28509052 GCF_023721935.1 Panthera uncia | reverse complement strand
GGCGCGCACGGGCGGCGCTCGGCCGGGCTCGGGTCGCCGCGCTCGGCGTGGCCCACGCGGGGCCTCGCGCGCGCACGGCGCCCTCCCAGGCCCTCCCCGCCCGGCCGCGCGGGATTCTCTTTGGTTTTGTTCAAACAGCGAACCCGGAAGCCAACTTCTCTCCAAACCGCGTCCTCCTGCCCGCGCCTGGGCGCTTTTGTGGGAAGGCGACAGTGCTGGCCCCTCCCCCGGCGACCCTTCCCGGGGCCGGCGGGCGGGCTAAGCTAGAGGCCCGGGGAGGCCCCGCGGCGCTGGCCGGCCAGCGTGGGCCCGGGCGACCGGGAGCTGCGGTGCTCGGAGTTGTACTTGGTGAGGGCCCCGCGGGCCCGCGAGTTGCCGGCCCCAGCACAATAAGTCGGGCCCGAGAGCCAGGTGGCCGTGGTGCAGGCGTCTGGCTCGCTGTCTGCGGGGAGGGGAGGGTTGGCGGCTGGGGGATACTTGTGGGATTGGAGCCAGGCAGGGCCGGGGAGGGGGTTGTCCAGGGACTGGCTGGAGAGGGGACGCGGGAACCCCCGCTGCCCTCGCTCATCTTCTGATCGGCCTTTTGTTTGCTTTGTGGTTGGGAGGTTTTTGTGTTTTCTTCCTTTCTTTTTTTCTTTATTTCTTTCCTTTTTAAGGTAACTCCAGAAGGCTGTAGGCTTCCCGGTGGAGAAGGCCGGGAGGGAAGGGACTCGCTGGGGGTGGGGTGGAGTGGAGAGGTGAGTGCGCTGGATGCTGCAGGCGGTGTCACCTGACAACAGGTGTGCGGGGTGGCGCGCCCCGCCTCCACTCCTGCAGGGACCACGGATCACTCAAGGATCTGGTCGGCAGGCTGGAAGGTTCTTTTAGACAAGATATTAGGAAAAATATTGCTGAGTTTGAAAGTGAGAAATGTCCCTACAATCAGCTAAGACAAACCTGGAATTCAACAATTACAATTACCGTGAAATCCTTGTAAGATTTTAACGACCCAATAAACAGCATATAAAAATAGACAATTAAGAGGGGCACTCCTGCTAGCTTCTCTTTTTCTTCCACCTTTGTGGTTTGAGGTTTTACCGTTAAAGAGGGGGCAAGGTGCTTTGTTCCAAGGCTTCCTGCCCCACAGACTAGGGGAATTTCAAGCAGCTTTAGGTTTGAATGGGAGACTCTAGTTGTAAGTTTGGTGGAATCCGCCTATTGCAGGGGCGCCTTTAGTGCCTTCAGGGGGGGTTACCGGCTCTGAAATGGCCACTCCCTGCCTGCAACTGGAATTAATACCCATCGTACAACAACTAGCTGAAGTTGGGTAGCCGCATCTCTGTCTTGCACAAGAGGCTCTCCAGTGAAGATAAATATGCTTTTAAACCTTATATTTTTTTCCTTTTTTAAAAGTTTTTTTAAATGTTTATTTTTGAGAGAGAGGGAGACACAGAATCCGAAGCAGGCTCCAGTCTCTAAGCTGCCAGCACAGAGCCTGATGTGGGGCTTGAACTCATGAACGGTGAGATCATTACCTGAGCCAAAGTAGGTTGCTCAACTGACTGAGCCACCCAGGTGTCCCATAAACCTTTTTTTTTTTTTTTCTTAACAAAACAAACCAAAAACCCTCAGTCTTTAAATTCTTGCCCCCTATAGTTTTAGTTGGAGGGTGGGAAATCTCTTCATTCTCGTATTTCGTTTTAACCTGTCACCATTGTTAATGCTGATCCCTAAAGGCATTGGGGAGGTGGGAAGGGTTTAAGTGAAAATTATTTGAGGTAAGTAGGTCCTTTAGAATGAAGAGTAGTCTGGAACATCACATGTGACAGTCTAATACATTGTCCTAAGTCACTAACGTGGTCTATACCAAAGGGCCCAGACACAGGGAGTGGTACATCTCATTCTGCCATTTCTTCCGGTCCTGGTGACAACAGAATTCCAAGAGTCCTCATCCTTTCCCCACAGGAAGGCTTGGAGTACATGTTTTCTGGGATCTGCCTCCAATACCTTCAGAGCTAATGCTGCCCCCAGTCATTTAAAGGAGATTTATTTAAATAAACAAAAGTGCAAAGTCCAAGCTGATGAAGTCCAATAAGAGCCTATATGTGGTATTGATCAGAATTGCAGCAGCTTCTAGTTTTTGGTTTGATTGTGCCTTTGGATTTGTGTTGGGTTTTTCAGAGCCCCGTTCTTGGCACATATGCTGGGAAGGAGCAGGGACGAGAGGGACCCCGCACCTATCCTGTGAGTCCTCCCCACGTTCTACAGTTTTAGAAGTACATTAGGTCCCACCCCATCTCTTACGAGGGAGCCCAGATGGGTTCCAAAGAGTTGTATAGCTTGTTTTCTGGACTGGTGTCTTAAAGTCTTCCAATAAATATTTCCTGAGAATCAACTCTGAGTCAGGCACTGGGGACAAAAGCATGATCAAGAAGTGCTCAGTCCTTGTCTTTGGGAAACTGACTCAAGGAGAAGACAGGCAAGGGGCTATTGCGAGTTTGGTGCAGAAGGCCACAGGAGCTCCCATAGTAACCCCCAGAAAGGTGATATAAGCGGAAGCAAGCCCTTACTGTACAGAAAGACCAAGTAGGAGTTGGCTGGGCAACGGAGGGCAGATGGAGACAAGTGTCTGAGGCCTGGGGAACCCCATGTGTCGAGTCTTAGAACAGTGAAGATAGAGGTCATATGGGGGAACTGCCAGAGGCTCAAGATGGCTGGATTGTGGAGGGAACTCAGGTGAAGCTAGAAGAAGCCGTTGAAGGTTCTGAGCAGGAAAGAATCATGGCCAGATGTTTTTTATTGTTATTGTGAATGCTTCATGTATTCCACAAATACTGAATGGCTTCTGGATGGCAAGCCCAGCCAGCCAGGGTCCTGCCCTATTGAAGCTCACATTTAAAGTTTTCCTTTGATAACCTTCCACTGAAATTATTATCTTAATGTTTGACACAACTTTTAAAAGAGAGAGGAGTGTGAATTAAAGTTTCCTTGTGAGGCAGGAAGACAGTGCTTTGCTATTGAAATGTCGTGCTGACTCCCCTAGCCTCTTGTAAACTCTTTGCTGAATAACACTTGGTTCGGGTTTCTGTTTGTTCCCCACCACTAAAAACCTAACACACGAGGAAGACACGTGTGCTGGAACGAAAAGTGCCATTTAGGATTTATTTATTATCTCAATTTGTCCTTTTCTCCTTGTTTGTAATCCCTTGGTTCACTGAGGGCAGACTGTAAGTTCTTTAATCCTCCGGCTCCCTTTATGATCTAGTGTTTTATGAATGGAGAGAGAGGTTTTCCCCGATTGGCTCGAGCACCAGTACAAGTCTCTGTTCTCGGCCAATCAGAATGCTGTTTCTGAACCCCAGCTCTGTGAGCGATACTTGTGTAGCAGATCCTCCTGCCTCTGGAGACCTGACAGCAGTGACACCGTTAATCATCTGGTATGATAGGAGCAAATGGAAGAGAATGCTGTAAACAGGATTAGTGTCCTGTGCTTCAGAATTAAGTGTCTCAGGTTTGCTGTCATGATTGGACTTGATGGGAAGCTGACAAATGCATGTGGACATGTGGGCATTCATCCAGCTGCAGGGAGTGGATGGTGCAGTCCTCCCTCGGCGACAGCAACTGTAAGCGCTGATCGCTCAGGTTCCCTGTCCCCGGGTGCTTGGGATGGGGGCCGTGTGACTGCCAGCTCCGCAGCAATTCTGGTCGACATTTCATTCGGTATCAATATGCACAAATTCATTGCTTAGGTAACAGAGGACTTCACAATCTCCAGCTCAGGTGGTTTTCTAAGTGCCCTGATTAAGAGTTTTCTGTGCTGTAGCCTTAGTGGAGGTCAGTCACTTACAGGTGTGAGAAAGGGAAGTATTTCCCTCCAGTCTCTTACTGGCTAGTTGCCTGGCAAGAGGAGAGGTGGCTGGAGCCACAGAATTATTAGGGAGTGGGAAGGCCTCTGTGGGGCTCCCACCTCAGCCGTCAGGGCCATTGTGGTGTTTCCTCCCTGGGAATCTCTAAGATGGCCCCACAAGCTCCCTGAACTTAAAGGGTCTCAGCTCCCACAGGGATCGGCCAGGTATGTGTCCGTGAACGGTTTCAATGAAGGTCCCTGACTGCTGTCCCACTTGCCACATTTCTGAGTCTTGTGGCCTTTGGAAATGCTGCCCTCATCTTTGTCCAGAGAACTGTAATTGCATCCAACTAATTAGTCACCATCCAGCCAGCATTTGAGGGCCTACCAGGTACCAGGCAGGGCAATGGGTTCCTGGAGGTACACTGGGGAGCAGACTGGTACGTCCCACCAAGACAGACAAGGAAATTGGCCGTGATGATACAGTATAGCAGCTGCTAAGGTTGGGGAGGTTGGCTTCAGGATATTTATATAAATTGGATGTTGAGTAGCAATCCAGTTGGAAGAAAGGGCTGGGAACTGTATTTGCAGAGCACTTTATATAAGATTGAGAAAAGCAATTGAACATATTAAAGAATGGTGTCAGGGTGAGGAACGTCACGAGGGATTTGTAGCTGGGCTCGGGCCACACGCAGGAATGTCCACTAAGGACTCCGGGAGCCGTTCGGCCTGGTGGAGCCCTCGTTGCTGGAAATAGGGAGAGATGGGCGGGAGGTCAGTGGGGCCTTGTGCGCAAGGCTGGAGTCTGGGCATAGGGCTGGCCCAAACTAGACTGTGACTGGCGGGCACAAGGCACCGCCACAGCAGGAACAGACACAGGGCTGGAGAGAGTGCTATAGACTGAGAGGGTGTTATGTGCCGAAGTGATGAAAGTGGTTTACAGGGCAGTGTGGAGCCTGTTACGGTGCCCTGTTGGGGAAGGGTGCAACAGTGTGGTAGTAGGTAGGACAGCCCTTTGACCCTCTTTCCTCTGTGGCCCTTGTGGTAGTAGAGGGCTTGTCATTCTCATGTCCATCTTACTCATGGGATCCTCACAGCCAGGCCTCTCGCTAGTCCTGTGCCAAGAGGACAGATCAGGTGCCCCGGTCACAGCTCAGTTGTTGAGGAGCCGGTGGTCAGAGACCTGCCCATCACTCAAGCCTAGCTTTCTCTGGGTAAGCCTTGGGTTTCTGCAAGCAAGGTTCATGTCTACTGTGATTGATTTATAGTTGGAGGAGTTGCAGAGGTAAAGACCACAGAGATCCCTTTGGGATCAACCACAGAGTCTTCATTTCCTGGCCCGATAACAGTCAAAAAAGCAGCTACGCTCTTGTGTAGTGAGGTTGCCTGAGGCCGTGTCACTGTCTTCAAAGCACTTGGGGTCCTCCCTAGGGGTGAGGACTTCTGGTTTATTGAAGGGGGGGCTCTCCTGGATGATTAGCCCGGGAAGGAAGGACATCGCTTTGTCAGTCTGACAAGATAGTACAGCTGTTTCTTTCCTGAGCAATGTCCATGCCTTGAAGAGAAGCCGAGTGTGCAAGAGGCCACTTTTTTCTGTGACGTAGGACTGTCCATCTCTCAGAAGAGGCTGGATGCAGGGCATGGGTCAAACAGGGCCCAACAGGCTTTGGCTGGTTGCTCCCACCCTGGCTTCAGGGTCAGCTTTCAAGTTGGTTTGTTATAGGACAGAGACTGGCTGTTTTCTGAGCAAATAGCAAAAGGGTGTTTCTCAACCTCTCTTGCAATCATGTGTGGCCACATGACCAAGTTCTAGTCGATGAATCATGGTCACTAGTGGTATGCTCCGCCTCTGGGTGTGGCCCCCGAAGGCCTCCATGTGTTAGCATCCACGACCTCTTTCCTTCTGTGGTGACATTGGGAATTGTGCATTGAAGGATGGGGGGCGGGGTCTGGGTCCCTGAATCATGTGGAGAAGCACCAACCAATCATGGAAACCTACTTTGGACTTTCCACGAGAGAGAAATAAGCTATGGGGGCTTGTTTGTTACAGCAACTGGTACTGTCCTTGCCAGTTCAAATACCCAACATTGGTTTTCGAGGAGGCGGCCTTTGTTCATTGTTGTTGTTTTTATTGACTTACCTGAGCACCCATTCAGTGAGTTCTTGGCAGGCCCCGTATATGCATGTTTTGTTCAGTTTTCCCACCAAATGTTTGAAGTCGATTCTACCTTCATCCCCACTTGACTGATGATAAAATAAGCTCAGAGGGTAACATCATATCACGTGCCCAAGGATGCATGGGTGGTAAGTGGCAGAGCCAACTTGAATGAGGTCAGTCTGACTTTGGAATTTGAGTTATGCGGCCTAGTGCTCAACAGCCACTTCTATCACGGCCGCTCTGTCCCCAACGTGGGTGCCCACACCTCCATAGACCCCTGAAGAGTAGTATGGAGCTGGCACATTCACAGGTTCATCTGGAGACTGCCCAGACACAAGATGATTTTCTCCAAGATGTTTTTAAAGTCCGTACACATGACTGGATGTCATGAAGCTGCATGGCTGACTCAGACGTCTTTCCAAGCTGTGGCTGCACATTGGGGACCTAGTTAGAAGTGCAGGGAATAAAAAAGGGGTGCCTGGGTGGCTCAGTTGGTTGAGCATCCGACTCGATTTCAGCTTGGGTCACGATCCCAGGGTCGTGGGACTGAGTGGGATCCCACGTGGGCTTCGTGCTGAGCGTGGAGCCTGTGTAAGATTCTCTCTCTCCCTCTGCCCCTCTTCCCCGCTCACTTGCATGTGCACGCACTCTCTCTAAAATAAAAAAAGTGCAGGAAGAACGCAGGGAAGGGTGAGGAGCAGGAGCTGCAGGACCGCCCCCAGGGGAGGGGTGAAGACGGGGCTGCTTTATCAGGAGCCTGACTGAAAACTAGATGTGAAGATGGTTTCCTCTCAGCATGATACCCCTTGAGGATCCATGACGTTTAAGGCCCTGCCTGGGACCCCGGGACTTAGGGATGAGCTGACCACAGTGCCTGGCATCAAGTAGCTTGCGGTTCGGCTGAGCTGGGCAGGCAGGCACACAGATACATGCCAGGATATGTTCTCTGGGAACGTGAAGCAGTGAGCGATTCCAGTCCACGGCTGGGTCCTAGGACAGGGATCTCACGAGTGCCAGTGCAGCAGATTGGCACAAGGACAGAGGGTGTCACAGGCAGGAGAGACAGCCTGTGTAAAGACATTCTGGACACTGCATCCGACGGCAGGAAACCAGTGGTGGCCTGGAGCATCACCCCCAGGGGGAGGGGTGGCAGGAAGTGATGCTGCGGAAGTAGTTGAAGGATGCTGTTTGTGGCTGGCTCAGGGTGGTGAGGAACCAGCAAGGGAGCAGAGATCCCCTGGCATCCATGGAGAGAGACTAGTGCTGGGGAGGGTAGATGAGGAGTAGAGAGAGCTGAACCGAGGCAGGGAGGCTGAAGAGGGAAGAGGCTTCGGCAAATACGAGGTGGGTTCAACAGAGCTTGGCTAATGGCTGGGTGCTGGGAAAGTGGGCAGAGAGAATGGGCCCATGTTGACTCCCGCTTAGGGGCTTCATGCACGAGGTTGTCACTGCTGGAGCTGAAAATTCCACAGGATTTGGAACAGGAAGGGATTCAAGGTGCCCATGGGATTGTCAAGTGGGTCCTAGCCACAGGCAGTCAGAACAGAGCTCTGGGGCTCTGTAGCCAGGTGTGCACTGGACTAGAGACCTGGGAGTCACCGTCCTGTCCATGTCCATGTCCACGTCAAGACTCTTGGCTGGAGTGGAAGGAAGGCACCAGGAGCATCACTTTTAAAGAATGAGCATGTCTAGGGCCCATCAGGTCTCTGAATGCTAATGGCTCTTCCCTGGGGCAGGATGTTACTGATTCCCACAGAGGCAGCCCCAAACCTACCCAGACAGGTCTGCCTGGAGATAGGGCTGAAGCCTGTGCTCCAGTAAGAATGGGACTGAGCTGCATTCATCATCACTGACTGCAGGCCTCTCCTGCTGAAAGAGGGGAAATGTTCAGATCTGAAAACTCTGGGTCCAGAGGCATTGGGTTGGTCTGTGAAACACATTTGTGGTAAAGCAAACGACTGCTAGGAAACCCAGCGGCAGTTTTCCCTGCGAACACACACATGCACACGTGTACATATACCATTTCCTGCTCAGAGTGAGCATGTGCACCTGTTTGCAGGGAATGTCTCAAGATGGAGCTCATCACAGCAAGAAATGGAGCCATCTCATTGTTTCAGAGAAGCGCAGACCCTTCTGGGACTCTATTTTTAACACTCAGTGATCCATTAACACTTGGTACCCCTTGATGAGAAATACAAGGGATTATCATAGTCGTCTTTAGTGCCCCACCCCCTGCCACAACCCTCCAAACATCTATTCAGAGCTGGGGCTTGAGCCACCTTCATTCTGTCAGAGTGCCCCCAAATTCTGCTCTCTGTTGTTTTGGCCATGGCTGTCAGGCACATGACTTGAGATATCTTAGGGGTCACACTAATGTTAGGTATGAACCACAAGCATGTTCCGAATACAGGGTTGGGCATCAGAGTAACAAGGATTCCTGACTGTCGCCTCCACTGGCATAGAGGCCTGGCCTGTTGGAGCTGGAGGCACCCACACAGCACGCAGCCTGATCTCAGTTTACCAGTAGATGGGAGACCTGCCCATTTGGTTGAATGATTGAGCATAAATGTCCTCTAAGACATGCTTGCCTCGTGCCGGAGAACAGGCTGAGAGGCCTGTTCACAGCTCCTCTCCCAGCACCCTCACTGCCTTTCATGATGATCATTTAAATGACTGTAGGGTTGTTTCCTCTTTCTCTTCCCCTCTTCCCCACCAACTCTGGGAGGACAGCGACCTCATCTGCCTTGTGTACTACCGTCTCCGTTTTCCAGCATCATTCCTAAAGTGGATGCATGAATGACCGGAATGCTTTTAGCAAACATCTGAGACCTTGAGTGCTCTTAGCAAACATGCAGGCCTCAGTGGTACTGTGCTAGGGGCCCAGCCAGAGGCAGCTCTCTGAAAGCCGGGCTGTATGCACATCACCGCCATGGTGTGAAGTGCAAGGGAGCCCAGTGGATGGAGGGGCTGTACCCGAGCACTCAGGGTAGGGATGGCAGAGAGCAGGAAGCAAGTGTGAGGAATAGAGGAGGTCTTGGCGAAAGGGCACAGCCACTGCAGGGGAGGGCACTTGAACTATGTGTGACCCCCACCCCTGCCCTGTGTCCGAGTTTGGACCCCAGGAGGTATGGGGTGAAGCTGGATGGATGTGCCAGGCCTAGATTTCTAGGGCATCGCATGACAGGCCCAGGATCTTGATTTGACCTTAGGAACTGTGGCAGCCAGAGAAAGCTTTAACACCGGGGCCGTCGAGTACTCAGATTCATATGCACCACCCTCAGAGGGCCAGTGGATTGGAGAGTAGGGCGAGTAGTGGGGAGATCTCTTCAGGACATATTTGCGATCATTTGGTTAGAGATGACCTGGATCCAGTCACAGTTGGGGTGGAGAGGAGAGGACCCTCCATGAGGTGTTGAAAAGGGGGCATCCTCTGGACTGCGTGGCATTTTGGATATGGATTAGGAGGAGGATCAGGGTAAGAAAAGCCCTTCTCCCTCTTCTCTAAGGACAGGCCCAGCTAGCAGACTGGGCGTGTTCTGAGGGCCTGTGATTGCAGCCTATCTGCTGAACTCCTGTGAGCTGCCATTGCCCCTCACAGGGAAAGGGTCACGAGGTAGAGATCCTGCTTCCATCAGGCGACCTAGGTATCAGGCTTTACGTCTTTATTCCAGGGGAAGGTGACATCGTTTGCTTTTTTTCCATGAAGACTTCAGCAAATTGATCAGCCCCGGTCTCAAGTGTATGAAAATGTAATTATTAAACAAGCATATTGGATGTAGCCAAGAAATCCCTTTTTCTTTTATACCACGTGGCATAAAGGCAGGGCACTTAAGAGCACTCATTGTCAGAGTAACGTTTAAATGTAAGTGGCCGATAAAATTGATGTCGTGGTATAAAATGTGAAAAGCGTAGCCAATCTCTTCTTAGGGGCCAGAGTGCGCCAACCAAGTGCACGAACTGGGCCCGGAGGACTCAGTGGCCGCGAGGAGTGGCCTTTCTTGTAGGGGTCGGAGAGTGTGGGGAAGAGGGGTGAACTGCCCCCATGATCCTGACGGCTGTGCCTCTTGCCTCCACAGTGTGTTTACTGACTCACCTCCAGGGCCGCTGCCATGTCGAGCCGGGGTGGGAAGAAGAAATCCACCAAGACCTCCCGGTCTGCCAAGGCGGGAGTCATCTTCCCCGTGGGGCGGATGCTGCGGTACATCAAGAAAGGCCACCCCAAGTACAGGATTGGAGTGGGGGCACCCGTGTACATGGCTGCCGTCCTGGAGTATCTGACAGGTGAGTGTGCCCGGGTCCACCAAGGAAGGGCTCCGCTGTGCTCACAGAGTGGCTGTTCCAACACTTGCCCAGGACTGATGGGACCTGTCTGCTTCCTTTTATTTTGGAACTTTTCAAACCCACGGAAGACTTGTAAGGGTAGTACAATGAACATTTTCACCTAGGTGTCCCGGTTGTTAACATTTTGGCCCCTTTGCCTTTTCTCCCCCCCACCTTGTGTGTGTATGTGAACATGCATGTGTGCACACGTTTGTACCTTGATTTTTGGCTGTTACACAGTCCATGTGGAAATTTCCTTAATTGTCCCCAAAATGTCCTCTATAATTTTGTCTGGTTATCTTTCCTGACCCAGGATCCATTTCAAGATCACACATTTCCTTTGGTTGTTGGGTTTCTTTCGTCCTATTGAAGCTGAAACCGTTCCCCAGTTTTCGTGACATGGACATTTTTGAAGAGTGCAGGCCAGCTGTGTTGCAGAATGTCCTTCAGCCTGGGCTGGTCTCAGGCTTGGATTTGAGTTAAACATTTTGGTAGGGGGATTGCCTAAGTGGCATTGAGGCCTTGCCTGGTATCATGCCGGGAGGCGCCTGATGTGGATTCATCCTGCCGTTTGGTCATTTGGTTAAGGTGGTGTCTAATGGACTTCTGTACCTCCTGAGTCACAGTCTTCACCCGATGGCTTTGGCATCACTTGATGATCTTCTCTGAATCCGTTATAACTGTAGTGGTTATAAAAGAGTGATTTTTCTATTTCTGTCATTTCTGTTACATTTATCAGTTGGCACTCTTCAGTAAAGAACTTACTTTCCTTCTGCCCTTCCTCTCTATTTCTTGTACTCTCAGTGTTGCTTCATGGACTTCGTTGGTTTAGTGGGTAATACACTATCCTTTCATTGCTCTGTATGGTGCTCACCTTGTCCCACATTTGACCTTCAAGCTGGTTCTGCTGTGCTTTGCAGCGGCCTCTTCCATTCTTACACATCTTCTTGCCTTTTCACACAATGCGATGTTCTAGACTCACCCTGAATTTTCCCAGCACCAGTCTTGGAATCAGCTCTCTCTCTGGCGGCAGGGGGCGGGGGGGGGGGGGGGGGGGATAGAAGGGGTGGTCCTTTTCCCAGAAATAATCTTACTGGTCTTACTGGTGGCTCCATGGCAATTGTGGGAAGCCGGTTGGGCAGGGATATCACCCCCATTTTTAGTGATGACAAAACCAGCCTCAAAGCATAAGAGAACTTGCATAGGGTCGCATATAGCCACTGAGGAGTTGGGACGGGACGCAGATCCTGCTGGCCTGTTGTAATGCTTTTACCACTTACTGTTCCATACACAGTCAGGGTAGCTGGCAGGAGGGGCACCCTTGATTCTTGCAGCCAGCCCTCCTCCAGCCAGACGAGGAGACTCAGCAAGACAAGGTTTCCTCTTCCGAAGTGGTAAGAGGAAGCAGAAGAGCTGGGTTACCTCTTGCTCTCCCTGGTCTCTCATTAAGGCAAGAGTGAGGGTTCTTCCATAAAGAACATGGTCCTGAGGGATATAGTGTCTTTGTTCTTTTGAGAGCATCTAGGCAGGAAAAGACATGGGTGTATTACAGTTGGGAGGCATCTGTACTTCTGGGACATTTAACCCTTGGCTCCTCAGAGACTCTTTTAGGTGGCATGCCTGGCAGCATGCGCTAGTCGTGATTCTTCTCTTCTGTAGATGAGGAAACAGAGGACCGGAGCTCATGACGCAGGCAGGAAAACCATGTATGACGTTGGCAGTCAGGGCCAAAGTTACTAGACAGGAAGCAGAGGACATTTCTAATTCTGGCTTGGCGGTTGTATATGCTCTGTGACCTAGAGTGATTCACTTAACCTGTGTGGACCCCAGTTCCTTTACAACTCAAAATGTTGATAACAGCCCATGTCCCACCAGCTCCAGGCTGCTGTGACAGCCGCAGGTCTTTGTTTGAGCACAACGGGAAAGCTCATGTGCTGGGCATACCCAGCTAGGCCACGGTTCCTGGTGCCCGAATGCCATGATGTCCCTGTCACGGGGATGTCCACAGACACTACCGGTAGGTCAAGTACAACATCAGTTTCGTGTCTTCCGTCAAGCTTCTACCATTTAGTTTGCTGGGGGGGAGACCATTGCTCCGGCATATCTGAGGCAGTTACTATGTGTGCCACGCAGAAAATCTAGTCGTCTTTGGTTGCCTGGCTGGCTCTGGAACTGAGCACAGTGCTTATGAGTTTGAGGCCAGTGGGTCCATTCTCATGGGGCCAGAGACCCTGACTCTGTTTGCACCCACAGCATTATGCCTTTCCCGCCCCCTCTCTTGTGGGTGTGTGGGAGTGGTCACAGAGGGGTGTGGGAATGGTCAGGGCAGCCCATCACTAGGGCTAGAAAGTAGCTCAAGGCAAATCTTTACTCAGGCAGCAGCCTTGTTAACCCCTGTGTATTAAACATCATACACATTTTTAAGTTTTACCAAGTCCTCCCAGGAGAGCTACAGTTAGCTGAATCTGAACCACTTTTTGCTGCCCTCACATACTGCTGAGTCATTGGCTTGACCGTTGCCTTATGCCTGCCCCCAGCACGGTGCCTGGCCTATGTGACAGACACCTCGGGAGACATCCTGAGCCATCAGTCACTTTTGTGGTTACTTGAGTCCTGTTCCCTGATGGGAGAGTAGCTGAGCTCTGGGGTCCTATCCAGTGAAAACGCTGCTCTGTTCTGCCCCTCAGAACAGTGCTGCATGCCCACACTGACTGACCAGCCCTAAGCTCCCTGGGCTGGGATGTGGGAGCATGCGGGTATTTGGAAGTTCTGAGCGTCTTCCCACTCACAGCTTTGGTTTTGATCCATGAGTGAGAAGGGAAGGTGGGACAAGCCCGCTTTCTGTCCCACTGTTTGATTTTATTTCCCCGAAGACACTTTCTGGTTTGTTCCACACACTTACTGAGCACCTGCTATGTACCAGTGACCATGCTAGGCCCTGTTTGAGAACACAGGAATGACTGGGGCCTGTTCTGTGGGGCTCATGGTCTAGTCTGGGAGAAAGAACCAACCACACCAGATGGTTACTGCCTGTGATAGATTCCACAGAGAGCATAAATAGGCCAAAGTGGGGCCGGGGTAACTGGGGGCCTGGAGATGAACTGGCTTGGGAAGGCTTCTCTGAGGAGATCTCAGCTGAGACTTGGAGAAAGCTGTGCGGCCAGCCGGCCCTGTGAGAGCTGGGAGAGGCGCAGTGCCACTCACTCACCTGTACTCCGTGTGCCTGCCGGGTGCCAGGCTCATCCCAGACCTTGGGGAAGACAGGGAAAGAGCGGGAAGCCCGAGCAGCAGCCGTCGAACAGCTCAGGGCCTAGACAAGGCTGCAGCGCAGACATCATGCTCTAACACCAGGCATGTGAAGCGAGCACCACTCACTCAGCAGGTCCTCACCGAACATGCATCTGGCCCAGAGATCGAATCCAGAGCAAGACCTTTCCTCACCCCTCAGAGCTGTCTGTCCAAGTCCGGCCCAGGCAAGAAAAAGGCGGTGATGCTGCAGAACTGTACGTGCTGCTGGTAGGTGTCAGGCCAGAGGATGCTTGTTAACCCGGTAACCAAAGCTTCCCTGCCTGTCCAGTCGTCACCTGAAGAGCCTTGTGGAAGGATTATGTTCTCTGCTAGACCCAGACTCTTACAGGTGGTGCACACAGTTGCAGGCACGGTGATGGCAGAGTGCCCCATGGTACCCTTGGACATGGCTGGGCTAGGCCTCCTGCCTTCAGCAGGCCTCAGTGGAGAGATGAGGGGTCTGAGAGGGCTTGCTAAGAGGACTGCTGAGCTACAGGGCCCTGGTGGGACTAGGTGGCTGTGGAGCAGGGAGCTGACGTCTCCTTGGTGGCCGGCCCTGGGGACCATGTGGGACGCCACAGTGTTCAGTAGACATCAGGAAGAGGCAGTGGAACTGGATGGATAAGATGTGGACCCAGGTGCCAGAGCCGCCCTTTCATTTCTGTGGCTTCAGACAAGTCGCTCACATTTCTGAGCTGTGGTTTGGTTATCTGTACAATGGTGTTGTGGGGAGTGTCTCCCAGAGTTCTAGAAGCTGCAGTGAGAGGATGCAGGGGAAGTGCTCTTCCCACGCCCTCACGGTGTAAGTGCCCAAATCTCACGTTAGCATTTGAGAGAGGAGGAAGTCCCTGGTACTCCTGCTCTGGCTGCTGAGGTGACTTTCCTTAGGGCTGGTGATGGGGGCTGTCGCCGCCCGCTCATGCGTGTTATCCTTCAACTCGCCAGAAGCCACCGGGCCTCACCAGATGCCTGCAGAATGCCCTGGCAGCTTCAGGCCCTACTCTCCCTGCTCTGTTTCAAGTGGCACTTGACTCCTCCTCCTGAAGCCTGTACTGGCCTCACCACCAACATGTCCTGTTACCGAACTCTTCTGTCTGATGTTGGAGGCCACTTCTGACTGAGCATCTGGCACATGCATGGAAATCTTCTTGGAAGATTTCTTAGTTAGCCAGGAGCTGAGCATGCCAGAGCTGAGGCCAGACCACCGTTAAGAGAGCCTGAACCAGGGTGCCTTGGGTTGAGCCAAGTCATGATCTTGCAGCCCGTGAATTTGAACCCTGCGTTATGCTCTGTGCTGACAGCTCAGGGCCTGGAGCCTGCTTCAGGTTCTCTGTCTCCCTCTGTCTCTGCCCCTCCTCTGCTTATTCTCTCTCTCTCTCTCTCTCTCTCTCTCTCTTTCTCCCAAAAATGAATACATGTTTAAAAAAAAAGTGTCTGAACCACCAGCAGCCCTTCAGACAGGGGACCATCAGAGCCCAGTGACACCCCACCACCACCCTCCCACCCCCGCCATGCAGAGCGTGTTTTCAGTGGTGAGGGACCACATAGGTTCTCCTTCGTACAGTCTGCTCCCGGCCGGGGTAGATGTGGGAGGAGGTTGTAGCTTTGTATCTTGCTCTGAAAAGTGAAGCAGGCCTCTCTTTGTCCTCTTGGGTCCAGAGCCCAATCATCTGCTGCACTTAAAAGGAAAAAGGCAACACTTGGAACCAGCTTGGTCGTGGCAACCAGATAGGTCCTTCCCCAAATCCAGCTTCCCTGCTGGACTCTTTCTGGAGTTCTCCCCAAGCAGTGTGACACTGTCCACTTGTCTTCTCAGTGTGGAGGACTATCTGGGCCTCCCTCCATTCTCCACCAGGGGAGTATAGCAGCCTGTATTGCTCTTGGGGCTCTGTGAGGATTGACACTGCATCTAAAGTGTTTAGCCAGCTTTCTTAGTAACCACTCAACACATAGTAGATGGAAGTAAGTGTTACTGCATGGAAACTGAGGCAGTCAGGGCAGCCCCAGTCCAGTCATTGTCTTTGCCCCCATGGTACTGTGGTACTTCTCCCTTAAATGACATGTAAGGCAAAAGGGAACCTGACTTTAATCAGTTCAGAAGCTTCTGGAATCTATCCTCTGTGCCCAGCATAGCACTACTGGAAGGCATAGGAGATGTGAAATGAGAAATATATGGCGTGGCTTTTGTCCCAGTGACCTTTCCATTGATGATGGGGATCCCCAAGCCCAGAGACCAATAAGGGAATAGGGCAAACGGGGTGAGGGGGATAAGTTAAAGGTACTTGAGTCCCACAGTTGGGGGTGGAGGGTGGTGGGAAATGAACAGTGTGTGGTAGAGCAAAGAGCAAGCACCCTTATGATTTGATGGTCTTGAGTCATGGGTCAAGGTCCTGTGGGTCAGCATTGCTCAAACAGCGCTCAGCAGAACCTACGTATCTGGTGAAACTCGAGAGGTATTCCACCAAAAAAACACAGCCGTATGACTGAGGTCAGAAGATGGCTAGATTCACATCCTCTCTTTTGAGGTGGATTTATGAATAACCTCGACAATTTTCTCAGTAAAGGAATTTGTTTTAGTTTGGGAACCAGCAAGAAATAGCTTTCTTTATGGCAAGACTCTTTAGAGCCTTTAACATGTTGGTGTCACTGTGAATCCCCATGGGAAGGAGCTGTGCTACGTAGTGGTTCCCAAACTTTTATCACAAAAGTCTTTAAGGAACACCTTTAAACACCTTGCACAGTACAGTGTAGGGAACACTGGTGTGGCTTTAGCCCATGACAGATGGCACTATGAGGAAGGCTCAGTGAGGAAACAAAATCGAAAGGTGTCATGAAGAACCAGCTTTGGTTTGTTGTGGCATTGAGGCAGGAAGCTTGGCTGATAGATAAGGAGACCTTGGGTCTTCCTCTTCCATACAGGGCCCAACCCATAGAAGGTGCCTGAACATTTGCTAGGTGAGGTGGTATCTTGGGAAGCCCTTAGCACTTACTTTGCTAAGCTGAGTTGCTCAGATATTGACTCGGAGATGGCCTATCATACCCCAGGCTCTGTGCCAGACACTGAGGTCCAAGACAAAAGTCTCTGCCCAAGGAACTTACTTCCTGGAAGGGAAGTGCCTTTGGAGCCATTTTATCCAACCCTTGAGCAAAGAACAGGCCCGGTTCCTGTTCATCAAATCTAAAAAGATGTGCGATGACATCTTTTCCTTTTTTGGGGGGTGGGGGGCAGAAACCCTGTCACATGGCCTGAGCACAAACCTTACTCTACCAACTTCCCTCCTAGTACTTAAGCTTGTTTGCAGAAATTCAGTGCACTCCCAGAGGGTTTCTCTGAGAAAGATGTCAAGCCCTGGCAGCCAGCTCTCAAGACTGAATGCTGACACCTTGTGATAGGTATAGACTCTCCCAAGGTGGCTATGGGAGCAGCCTGCTGGTATGGGTCCCTAAATTGTGGTCCATTTAAAAACCCAGCACCAGGGGCGCCTGTGTGGCTCAGTCGGGTTAAGCGTCCGACTTCGGCTCAGGTCATGATCTCACTGTCTGGGAGTTCGAGCCCCGCGTCGGGCTCTGTGCTGACGGCTCAGAGTCTGGAGCCTTCTTCAGATTCTGTGTCTCCCTCTCTCTCTGACCCTCCCCCATTCATGCTCTGTCTCTCTCTGTCTCAAAAATAAATAAACACTAAAAAAAAATTTTTTTTTAATAAAATAAAAAAATAAATAAAAACCCAGCACCATAGGACTGCATTTCCACCTCTCACAAGGTAAGGCTATAGCTAGAATTTTTTTTTTCCTGTCTTCTTTGGATCTAAACTACAAAATGATGACCTCTGGAGTTTTATATTTCTAAACCCCACTCCTGCCATTTTCCCAAGCCCTGCCCCTCTCAGTGCCCATGTTTCAGCCTTGGTCTTCCCTCTCCTGTCTCTTGTTGCGGACCAGAGCCTCCCTGTCTTCTAATCAGTACCTGGAATCTTCTCCCCATAGATGCTCCAGTCAGAAGCTGCCGTGGTGAAGTTTACAGGGCCAGCTCCTGACCTGGGGAACAAGCAGGGTCCCCTGGGTGACCTTATGGCCACTTTGCAGACTAGATGAGTCTCAGCCCTTGTGCCTGACCACATCCTACAATAAAACCCTAAGGGAAAGGGGTGACTCTTGCGAATATACCTTGCTGTCTGGTTTGGCTGACGAAATGATCATCCTTATCCCAAGTTTCAGCTTGCTTCATTTCTGATCTGTAACTGGGTCAGATGCTGCATATCTCTCCTGTGTTAGGGGCTGGGTTGCACTCCGTCCCCGCCCTGTCTCCTCTCAGTGCAGGAGGGGGAACCCTCCCTTTCAGCAGCCTGTCCTGTTACACCTATCGGACTTGGTGCTTCTGGCCTAGGAAAGAAAGGATCTGACAAGCTTGGCAGATTGAGGTAGGCAGAGGCTGCCCTTGGCTCCATCACTTACCTGGCCTCTTTACCACTTTCCTATCCAGGACACCCGAGTGTGTCCTGTTACTCCTGCAGCTAAAAATAGGGCAGGAACAAGAGGACAGTCAGGCTGGCTCCTTGATACTCTGAGGCCCCCCCCAAATTTCTCCTGAGTCTCTTGCTTGTCTGCCTGACCACTCCTACCTTAGACTAACACTTCAGGCCAGGACCCAGCTAACTCCTGCTGGCACCTTCTTGGGCATTCATGCTGCCCTCAGGCTCTCACCACCCCACAGTGCTCATTCTTCTGCAAAGCCCTTTGCCAGTTTTATTCTCCTGAACACACACACACACACACACACACACACACACACACACACACACGAAGGGGAAGAGATTTAATGAGCCAGAGGGCTGCAACTAGAATGAAGCTGGAAACACTGGAGTTGAGACTAGTGCACTGGACACCCATTGTGTGCAGACCATAGTTAAATTCATATTCCCATTTTGGGTGATATGAGCAGTTTGTGTTTAAAAATGTAAGAATATAGGGGCACCTGGGTGGCCCAGTCAGTTAAGCATCCGACTTCCATTGAGGTCATGATCTCGCGGTTCGTGGGTTCAAGCCCCGCGTTGGGCTCTGTGCTGACAGCTCGGAGCCTGGAGCCTACTTTGGATTCTGTGTCTCCCTTTCTCTCTGCCCCTCCCCCAATTGCACTCTGTCTCTTTCTCAAAAATAAATAAACATTACAAAATACATATTTTTTAAATGTAAGAAGCTAAAGCTCATCCATAATGCCATTGCCCAGAGATAGCTGCTGGGCCTGTATGCCTCTTGTGTGTATGCACACACGCATGAAAGGAAGTTAGATTTTAGCTTCAATATTTGTTTGTATTAATATCTGCGATTAACGATCTCCACTGATAGCCCATCACAGAAAATCATCATTATACATAATCTTGCAGAGCCAATCATGAGTTAATTTAGGAGGTGCTCCCCCCTATGCTGCACTGTTAGTTCTCCCTCACCCTCCCAGGGGAGTAGATGATTCCATGGTGGGTAGACATCCGAGGAGTGCTTGGGAAAGCAGTTTATCACAAGGTGCCTTTGACATTTTCTTCGTCGTGAGCTGTCGGCCTGCTCGCCTGTTAGCAGATCCAGGGTGGGCAGGCCTCAGGGCTTGAGGAGAGAGCCTGGAAACCGCCACAGGGTGCAATGCCTGGAGCTTCACTACCCCAGGCAAGATGTGGAGGTAGAAGCCCGGCTTGACAGCACCCTTCTCCCACAAGCACGTGAATCTGCCATGGAGCTCAAACACTGAGTTTCTATCCAGTCCACCACCCAGTCCTTCCAAAGGGTCCATAAGGTGGTCCATGAGAGTGTAAGTGTGACTGGGGCCCACTTCATGAAACAATGGCCCTGCTACCCTCCCATCTCGGGGCTGGGGGCTGGACTGTGTCACTGGGATCAGAAAGGAACGGCCTCATTGCTTTCTTTTCTCCCAGGGTGTGGCTGGTCTTCTTACTCTCTTAGCAGTGTCTTTCACAGAGCTGAAGTGTGTGATTTTAATGAAGTCTGGCATCTTAATTCTTTTTTCATCTATTATGCCTTTGGTGTTGTCTCTAAAAAGTCCTCGCCAACCCAAGGTCATGCAGATTTTCTCCTATGTTATCTTCCAGGAGTTTTATAATGTTTTATGTTTAGGGCTGTGATCCATTTTGAGTTAATTTTTGCAAGGGGTATACGGTCTGTGTCTAGATTCACTTCTTGGGACGTGGATTTACAGCGCTAGCGCCATTTGTTGACAACCTCTCTGTTTTCTCCAAGATAAGCTGCATTGCCTGGGAATGCTCGGTGGTCAAGGAATCTCACTGTTGCCTCATGATTTCCCTGGGAACGGTGACATGCCACTTTCATTTCTGCCATTGGGGTCTGCAAATGCATCGACAAGTTCCCTATCAAGGGCTGGGTTTTTGCTGGGGCCAGTGGAAAAGCACACAGCAAGACAAAACCTGTTTTTGGATTCAGGCAAGGAAAAAGGTGTGCCCAACACTAAGTGTGCCTCTTTCCTCTCAGACCTGCCATCTGGGATCACTTAATTGTGACTGAGGTACATCCTTTAGGATTTCATTTCATGAGGTCTTTTAGTGATAAGCTTTCTCAGGCTGTTTTTGAACACGCTTCTGTCACATCCATAAAGTCGTTAGCTGTTACTTCTTTAGTGTCTCTATTCTGGGATCTTTGTCCTTATAAAACACAAATCAAATATATGTTAGTGTTTCATTCTTCCATATCTGTTCATCTCATTCTTATTTTTCATTTCTGTCTTGCAGGTCTTATCTGTGGATAATTATTTCTGATCTATCTTCTGGAACTGTCTCCCAGTTTAATAATTCTCTCTTCAGCTGTGTCTTATCTGCTATTTAATTCAGTCACTGAATTTTCAATATCAGCTTTGAAACTTTTATTTCTAGAAGTCCTGTCTGGTTTTCTTTTGAATTGGCTTGGTTGTTCTTTATAATTTCTTATTTTCTCTTCATTTTCAAAGTTTTCTCTAAAAATTATTTCTCTAACTAAAGTTATTGTGTATTTATTTGAATAGCTCATTTTTTCAATTTCATCAAGGAAAATGACAAATATGACTGTATATATCTAAAGCATATAATGTGATGATTTGATATCCATACATATTGTGGAATGATTGTCAAGTTTATCTGAATAATCCTAATAATGGAAGTCTTCATAAATCTATTTCTGCCAGATTTTGTTGTTCATAAAGTCTACCTCTCTTCAAGGTTACAAAGGAATTCCCCCTGTGCTTTTGCTTGGTATTTTTATGTTTTAATTTTTTACATTTTTACTTTGATCCATTTATCCTGATACATAGTGTGAGATAAGGATCGACTTAATTTTATTTCAGATGGTTACCCAGTTTTCTCAACACAATTAATTGAGTATCTCATCTTTTCCCTGGTAATCTGAGATACTACCTTTACCATATGTGAAATTTCTAGATATATTTAGGGTTATTTCTGGGCTTTATTTTCTGTTTCATTGGTTTGTCTAGTTACATACTTTATGTTTCTCATATCTGGTAGGTCTTTTATTGTCTTTGATTGTTTTCTTTACTAAGTGATGTTTACCAATGGTAAAATTTCCATGTTCCTCTGGACATACGGTGAGACATTCATTTCCCTTCCTGCTCTTTTTCCTACCCAGTTCTCCTCCCAGGAGACAGTATTATTAGTTATATGTATGTTATCTATCTTTCTAAAGATATTTTTCTTCTCCGTTTTCATTTCAAAATCTAAAATATGAAATGCCAAGAAATAATCAATCAGGATAATGGGTACATGTGATATGCACAGACTGACACTGATATTTGAGCCAGAATCTTGGCTGGGAGAATCTGAGGATTGTTGATCTCCTCAGTACCCACCAGGCCCCTGAGCCAACCCTGAGACCTCACTTGAGACTGTGAGGTGAGGCCTGCCTGGATCTTGGACCATCAGGGGGCTGGGATGACTTTCCTCTTGGATGACTGCTTTATAGTTCAGTTCATACTGCCTGCCATGGATCCTGAGTGTTGGCTCTAATACATGAAACCAGGTCAGTGCCTTGGAGAATGTCCCTGTACTTCCATCCTTAATCACGGTCTCAGTGGTGCAAGTGCTTAGTGTACTTGTTTAGTGATCCATCCTTAATGACCTATTGGTGAAGGAGTTACCAAGCTCTAACCAGGTGCAAGGTGCCAGGCTGGGTGCTGAAAGTTGAAAGAATCCGTGTTCATTTCAGAAGATTTGTACTGAGTGTCTGTGATGGGTCAGACATATCGGAGGTCGTATTTGTGACCCCGGGGCTGGAACTGTGCCTTCCCCACCCCTCCCCCATCACTGTGTGCTCAGCTGCCAGCATGAGGGCTTACATTCTGCAGCCGCTTAGTAAATAGTTTTTTACTGAAGGTAAGAAGACCAGCTACAGGGATGAATTTCAGGAGGAGGGAATGTCGGTAAGGTCACAGGCTGCCAGGAAATTGATGAGATGGGAGCTGAACTAGACCCCTGGATTTTTAAATGTGGCATAATTAGGGTTATGCTAATGACACCAGGGCATGGGGGCCAGACCGAGCTGAGCAACAGCAAGTGTCAGGCAGCTGTTGGTGGCAAATGGGAAGGCGTGGGAAGTTTATCAAGAGCTGATCTCTCACTTCTGACACAAAAGCCACTGAGGATGTCTGTACCTTGAAAAGCGGAGGAAGTGAGGAGCCACTCCACTGACTTAAATAGCAGCATCCCAGGAGCCTTGCTAGGAGTACCCCAGGGTCTCTCTGTGGATGACCACCAAGAATGGCTTTAAAGAACTACTTACTAAGAGGAGAAGGAAGTGATAAGAATTCTACAAATATCTTCTCTCTTGATATCTTCCCGTTAAAATATCAGCAACTAATAAAACATATTTATAGTCCTCTTGCTTTCTTTCCCTGCCTGAGGGCCTCTATGTCTAGTCAACCTAGAATAAAATATGGTGAAAGTGAAAAGCCACTCCTCAGAGCTATAAATACGATGTAGCAAGAAGACAGACCCAAAGGGTATTCAGGACAGTGCACCTCCCTCCATCTCCCTGTCTCTCCCGTCCCCCCTACCCCACCCCCCAGCCGCCTCCAGTTCCAGCTGCCAAGAGGATAACAGGGACTCTCCTTGCATTTGCCAGGCTGCTCAGCCTGCCTGCAGCTCTGACCCTGGCTCCCACCTTCCTTTCCTTTATGTCTTCCCTCCTTCATTTTATGTCCCACCTTCCTTTTTAGGCAAGTGCCTTCTGTGTGGTAGCCAGAAGAGCGTGTTCCCTGGTACTTCAGAGGCCTGTGACGGCGCCTGATGCTGAGGTGTCCTCTCACGGGATTACTGTCATGCCCGCGTACACAGGGAGACATTTGTAGAGTGGCCTTTACAGAAGACATTTATAAATGTCGTCCTCATTACAAGGAGGCTCTTGCTCTGCCAGAGCCCACATTTCTTGCCTGCAGGACTGTGGGAGCCATGTGGGAATCCAGGGCCTCTGTAAAAGGCTAATCGTAGGCTTCCCTTGCCATGTCTGTCCTGATGGATGCTCCTTGTGGTAACTGGTAACCAAGGTAGTCTTTGGTTAACATTTATCTGCTGCTTCTGTAAATCTGGCTATTGGCTGCCGAAAGTCAGTATCAGAAAATGAGGGCTTTTACCTGGAGGAGCATTGGTTTCCTTGCCCTCTGGCCTCCTCCCCAGGCCCTGGCAGGTCCCCATTCCAGATTGAGAGTGGCTTGTAGTAATGTTAGTTTTGGGGGCATGGAGGCTGGTGCTTTCAGTGCTAGGCAAAGGCAGAGCGATTAAGGAATGAAACATCTGCCTTATAGTGAGCACTTGCTATGTGCCAGGCACTGGCTAAGTGCTTCACATTTGGTAGTTCACAGAATCCTTCTAAGCCTATTCTGCTTAGAAGGAAATTGGGGCTTAGAGTGTAAGTAACCTCTGCGAGGCCACTCAGCATAGTGACCCGTCTCTAGAAGAGCGTCTCCTGTAGGTTCTCTTCAGGAGCTCAGACCTTAGCAGTTACCAGGAAAGCATGGGGGTCTCAGGGTCCCTCAGTATACTGTGCATCTCCGTTGTCTCCAGTGGACGTCACAGGAGGATGGTATGCACCCAGTCCTCCAAGGCTGGCCTGGTCCTGGGTGGAGCCACAGCCTGGTGAAGGAGGTAGACAAGGCCTCCCAAGAGGGGCAGGCCCTGAGCAGTTGCAGGGTCCTGTGGCCTGGAGTGGGCAGAGGGGACAGGGGTCCTGCAGGGTGGGGGGTCTGGAGGGGCGAGGAGTCACTGACAGGAAGGAGATGGCTTTGAACACAAGAAGGGCCGTGGCCGTTGGCATGACCTGTGCTGGGCTATAGAGAAGGGGCGGTCAGGTCACTGTCGGAGGTGCTGGCTGTAACAGCTGCAGGACAAGTGGGGTGCTGGGGGAAAGAGGAGCGAAAGAGCCCTAGGAGAGAGGAAGTCAGTGCCCTCATACTGCTCTAAAGAGAGTTGGTGATGCAAAGAACCTAAAAAGTCCAAATGCTCATAACTCTTGTGAGAAGCAGGATTGAGCAGGCTGGGACAGCTGTCAGGGCTTGGGGGGCGCCTGTGACGCAGAGTTGCGAAAGCTGGGGGTGCGGTGGGGAGGGGGGGCGGTGCACATACCATAGTTACCTCTGTTCATTTACGCTGCGTTTTCATTTCATTTCTGACATTTTGAAAAGATAAACTGTGCATAAGGGAAACAGCACCAAAGAGGGTAGAGCAAAATGCTCTCCCCCCGACGGAGTTCCACTGAGAGGAGGCATGTCTGCGCCACAGGTCCGTGAACGCGCATGCGCGCCTAAGGGCGGAGGACAGGCATCGCCTCCGCCCCCCGCACGAGGGCAGCCCGCCCCACGCCACTTCTTGTTCTCCTCCTTAAACGTCCCTCTGTGAGGGAAGTGTCACCACGTCAGGGCTGTTGCAGTGAGTTTCCTCTTTACGTTACCCCCTTCAAATCTTTTCATTTCAGCAGACATCTCATTGTTTGCCCCTTCCCGAGATGAATTAAGAACAAATGGCTGTGATTTTCCATATCAAAACAAACACACATATTAACCGCTTCCTTGAAGATTAACTTGGCGTCCTTGAAAGGGAGTGAGTGGGAGGGCAGAGGGCCTGGCCCAGCTGTCAGCCAGGGGTGGGGAGAGTTAGAGCAGGCTTTCCTGGGCCCGCCCCCCCGGCACCTCATCCTTCCACCTACCTTCCTGGGCCTTGACTTGTGCTGTCTCAGCAAACGGTTTTGGTTCTGCCCCTGCTGTGGCGCACTCTGTGGGGGTCAGACAACAGCCCCAGACCCCATCCCTAGGCAGAGACTGCCTGTGGGGCCGCCCTGGGTGCTGCATTCTATCAAGGTAAGTCTGGCAGCCCCAAGGTTAATCAGGTTCAAGTGCGTTTTTCAAACATATGTAAACTGTTAAGTGTAACAGCAAAGAGTAAACTATCGGGCAAGGAAACACCAGGTTTTCTATATTGCTTTTCTCCTCCTCCTCCTTCCAACTCTCATGCACATGCATCTATCCGTTTAGCTAGGCCGTTAGTGTGATAGGAGGAAACTGAGGAATAGGAAGTTTAGTTTTCTTCTCCTGGAAATCCAGCCTGCTACACTTTTTAAAAGATGAAGTGTGTGGTTGTAGCCCCAATAACTGTAGTTTACATTTATCCACCGCTCTAACCATGGAACTTGGTAACTCGTTAATCCTCACCAGCCCTGGAGTGACCTAATTTTCATCCCCTTTCTATAGAGAGGGAAAGCCTGCCTTGGGTGTGCGTTGGCCATTCACAGCAAGGTGTGGCAGCTGGGATTCATACCCAGGCTGTCTGACAGCAGACCCTAGCTCTAGCACGCTGCCCTTTGTGGCTCTTGCACTCTGTTCAAGACAGACCGAGGAGGTAAGCTTATACAGAAGTGCTGGAGACTTGGGGGAAGATACAGGAAGATGTTCCAGAAAGGAAAGGTACTCAGGCACTGGGCTGGGTTGCAGGGTTAGAGGAAGGTCATGTTTGTCAAGATTGAGATCTCCTTTTTCTTAATCTGTATCATGTAGAATGACCTACTTTTTACTTGGAAGTCTAAGAACCAGCTTACTTTAGAAACTCCCAAATTAAGCTGTATTTCTGTCTTACTGGGAGACGTGGGGAAGGTGGGAGACTAGACCAAATGCTCATGGGTTTTTAGGAGGGGTCTGTAACGTGGGCTTAACAGCAAGGGACAGTATGTGTCAGACTTGAAACATCTGCAGAAAAGCAGCAGAATGGCTCATTGTTACAAAATACCTTGCATCTTGCACAGAAAATGCTACCTTCTGTTACTGCTGTCGGTTTTATTTTCTCTGTGGAATCCCCAGTTCCTTTGAGGCCCCAGGACAGGCAGACTGGAGAGCTTTGCTGTGGCCTGTAAGTGAGGCCCTGGAGCTCTGGGTTGACAGCTTAGCAGGCTTCAGACTCTGCCGCTCATCTCCTGAAAAGGTGAGGTGCAGGCCGGTGGATTCTGGGCCCCCAGGCGAATTGGAGGAACTCGTGGTGCAGTCGGGATGCAGGAAACTCTTAGCATTTCCTCTCCAATTGGAGTTGATTGGGTTAAAGCTTTCCAGAATGGTGTAAAACAGTTCTGAACTCCGTGAACTGCTGAGGGAGGCCCGATGAATTGAAAGAAATACAACAAACAGATTGCTCGTCATGTTGTTGGCCTTGTAGCAAATATCTGTTTTCTCCTTGGGATTACGTGAGCATTTGCTTTCCTTTGATTTCTGGTTGTTATTTTCAATATTTCTTTTGTTAACGGAGATGCTTCAAACAGCTCTGGAGAAGCCCCTGAGTCTTCGCAAGGTTTGTGTTTAGAGTTTGGCTCAGCCTCCACACGTCACCTGTTAGCTGTTAGGAGTCTAATTCTGCAAGCCATGACTTCATCTCCCTAAAGGAAGATAGACGGAATGCTTCAATACAACAGATAGGGTTCAGTTCAAGATGTGTGTGTGTAGGGGGGTGGGGCAGGGTGGGGAAAGACTAAGCCTTTGGTCTCTGGGTGAACTTGGAAAGTAGACCTGTCAGAGGTATTCACGTTCAGACAGCTGGTCTATAGCTGAAACGGCTGCCAAATAATGCCATTATTCACGGCTGTGGGAATTTTGTCAAGTGGCCTTAAAGAGATCACGTTCCATGAGGCTGGGGGCTGGGGGGCCCAGAGGTGTCTGCAGTGCTTGCTGCTCTGAGTAGAGAATAAGGTCTCATTACTGGTCTGGGCCACTACAAATGATGGATCCAGTGCCTCACTACTTGCCAGAGACTGGCCCTGGCCAGGAGTGGGAGCCAGAGATGCTTGGGTGTTTTGTGAGTTAGATCTTAAAACAAACAAAAAGATCTCAAAACAAAAAAAATAGCTCAGAAGCCGGCCAGTGTTACTTGTCATTCAACATGTCCCCTTTACCCTTTACAGCATTTATCACTGGGAACCTTACCACACTTAGAGTCCTTTCCAAGGCTGACCCCAAACCAGTTGACCCTTTGGGCCCAAACCAGTTCATTGTTGGTCATTGGTAACAAAATTTTTCCCATCACTGGCCAGGAAGACATGGCTTGAGGGGGTGGAGAACCTGGTAAGGGGTCTGTTTTTTCTCTTCCTAACTGCTCTTGCCCAGTTTCCTCCTGTGGTTTCTTGCAGATTCCATTTGTATTGGTTACCGCCCACAGGGTTGTAGCTCCTAAAAGCAGCCTCCAAAGGAGGATCCAACCATGAAGCTCTGGACACCATAGAGAAAAGGACTTGTGTCTGTAGATCTGGTGCTTTCTGGATTGTCTTTCCCAGAATCCTTTTCTCTTAATGTAGGCAGGGGAAAAAAATTTTTTAGAGATGGACAAAACCTTCCAAAATACAAGATGAATCAAGTGTAGGAAACCATTTCTTGCAGGAAGGCATGGTTTCCATTCAGGTTAAGACAGAGCTGAAGCTGGCCCGGGACTACCCCTCTCCCTTGTTTGTGGGGGCATGAGCCCTTCCCACTGTGTATGTGGTGGGGTCGTGGCAGGAACCTACATAACAGCTCTGAGCCTAAGGCTTCCATGACCCTGCCCTTGCTGTCATTTGCAAAGACGGGATCAATTACTAGGAAGGAAACTGAACGAGGAAGTCTCCTTTGGTGGCATGTGCCCTGCCCCAGTTCCCCAGCAGCCAGCACCCACTCCCTCTGCAGAGCAGATGGGGACTGTTGCATAGGGCCGAGCAGCTGGCATTGCAGCCCTCTCCTCTCCGCCTGTGTCGGGCAGCCGTCTCCTGGCCAGGAAAGCCCCTTGTGATTGCTATTTCTGAAACTGGCCTGAGGACTACAGGGGGGGCATTTATGGAGACTTGGCCAGGGCTGAGTTCGTGCTCTGGGCTCCCGCCTTTGTTAGCTGTCAGATTCGGCCTCCGTCTTTCTTGGCTGCTGTGAACTGCCCCGGCTCTCTGCCTGCTGCGGTGCACGGCACGGTCGGGCGTGGAACAGGCTTCTCATAAAAGGTGTGTCTCAGAGGTGCTCTGTCTTGTGTGTCCCTTGACAAAGGAGTTGCTATGGTAACTACCCTCTGGAAAACATGCAGGAGTCAACTGCAAGTACGGCTCTTGCTCAACTAGCTGGAGTGTGAATATGTGCCCCTCTTTGTTCTCCCCACCTGCCACACCTCCTCTCCCTCCCCACAGGCTGAGCTGAGGGCCTGCCCTTTGGCAGTAGAGGGCTAGAGGGCAGGAGGGCCAGTCCTCTTGGCACTCGCAGATTGAATGCTGGATGGGGTTTGCAGCCAGAAAAGAGTTGGGGATTTTCCTGCTCCTTGGTGAAGGAGGCAGAGGAGTGACAGCCTGGCTCTTTCCAAGGAGCTACACTGCTCCTCATCCCACTCAACACACCTATCCCTCAGTGTCGCTTCCACGTGGATCCGTGCTGACTTAGCAGTAAGTGAGTGCAGGCCTTGCGATGGATGGCCCAAGTGTGGAAGCTCAGGCCATTAGAACCTTTAGCCACAAAGCAAGAGTGCAGCGGGCGGGGGCACAAACGCTGCTGGAAGCGAGGGGGAAATTCCTAGAGAATTCATCTCCAGATTGCTGTGCCACGGGTGCTACTCACAGTCCTTCCTGTACTTTAAATGCTTGTACATGCTGCCTGTCTCCTACCCAAATTAGCGGCTCAAACCCACCTTCTGAGTCTTTGCATCTGTCATCACCATCTTCACTGCACACAGGAAATGTTAAAGCAGCGCTGCCTAACCTAAGACCACAGCCCTTGCCCACAGTGGCCATGGTGCCTTCTCATGGGAGAGAGAGCCTTCCACTTAAACTCTGGGGGCAGGAAGAGGAAACTGGCCACGTCCACGTGCCTGAGAAGCCATCCTTTCAATCCATTATGCCGGAGGACTTCCGGCTCTGTTGTGGGTCTCTACTGGAGGCCAGTAAAGCATTCTTAGCACCTTATTGGGAAAAGGTTGTAATCCAACAGCCTCCTTGTGTGCATTCTGGCTCTGCAGATATGGATGGCCCCGTGTTTCCCTGTGGTGTCAGAAAGTGGGGGGGGGGGAGGGGGGGAGGGGTGGCAAGGAGCTGAGGGGATGGCTGAGGCCAGGAAGAATGCCAGATGGCCTTCAGTTCTGTGGTGCCACCTGCTCCTCTCTGGCCTTCTTGCCACTTGGTCTCCGGCCAGAGATGGCCACAGTTCACTGTCTTCCCTCTGCCCTCACTCCTAGAGCCTGTGCTCACACCAGGTGAGGCTCCCACTTCAGCTCCTCACCAGCCATGGGCAGGACAGTAGTGTTACAGGTGTGCTGCCTCCTCGGTGAACACAGCAGGAAGAAGCCTGAGGTGGGCTCATTTCTGCATTCATGGCCTCTGGGGCCTGAGGCCACTGAGGCATCCCAAGCTCCCTCTTCTCTTCTGCATTGGCCAAGATAGGCCCATCTGTGCTAGGCATAGGGACACTCCACCATGATCACTTACAGGGAGGCTTCAGTGAAATGGCTGGAGGGGCTGTCTCTCCCTGCACCTGCACTCGGGGCGCTGGGAAACAGTCCTGCTGAGACTAACGAGTCAGGGTGGGAAGTGGGCTGGTTCTCCTCCTGTCCTGGGCCCTCCCCGGGCCTCACTCTGGTGACTCTCAACTGTGAAATTCAACATGAGGGACACTGGCCTGGGAGCATCAGGTGGCCAGGGGCCTTGTGGTGCCTCCAGTGTTCGTGTGTGCTCACTGACGGGATTATGGAGTAAATGAAGTCCTGCCTTGGGTTCAGAGTGGAAACCTGTCCCAGGTGTGACTGGTTTTTCACTTCTACCAATATGAGAGTTTGTGTGAGTAGCCAAGCAATTTTTCAGCATTCTACACACACCATAGTTACTGCATTCGATTCAGCACTTGGCACTTGTGGATACGTACCATGGAATATTGTAAACTTTAAAGACAGGACTTTCATGTAGCTAGAAGGTTTGCCCTACTTACTTTGTAATGAGTCTCAGTTTTGCCTTTGCTGGAGACATCCAGTGTTGACACCGTGACCTGGAATACTAGGAAATCTTTAGTACCAGGAACAGGTCAGGCTTGAGCCGGGCCCAGAGGACCACGGCATGGGCAGAATTGCAGACATGGGGAGGGAAGTAAGATACATTTTGAGATAGTCTGGGTTAAGGAAATGAGGACACAGTGATGATGTTGACAGCCAGAGCATTGTGCTGCCAGGGAGAAAAACCCTCTTGCCAAAGGGCACTTGCTGTCCCCCGGGTTGGGTGCTGTGGCAGAGCTGTCACCCTGTCCAGTGAGAGCCTGCCCCGAAGGACTGGTCAGGGGACTTTGACTAACCACCAACCAGGGACCGAACTTCTAGCTTTCCAGCGGGTAACATTTTTTTTTTCAGTGTCAAGCGTACAGAATGCTGAAGGAGGGACGCTTGTGTCACACACCTAGATTTAACAGCACGTAGCGTATCCCCACGTTAGTTTTACTCCATGGCGTCTGTCAGAATTGTTTGAGAGACTAAATTGCAGACATCAAGATAGTTCACTCCCAAGTACTTGGGCAGGTATCTCCTACGAACAGTGTTCTCTACAGGGTACTGATGCTATGGCCACACCCCAGAAAATTAATAATCCTTTAGTATCTAATATCCAGTTGACATTCAGATCTCATTTTTTCTCTAGAATGACTATTACAACTTTTTTTTTCCTTGGCTTTGAGTGTGAATGTGCAGTGTTGGACATTGCTTCGGTCAACAGATTTGCTCAGCTACCTCCCCCCACCATCCCGTGGACACATGCATGAGCCGTTGCTTATGGTGCTCGGTTGCCTCTCAGGGCCACACTCTGGCTCTGCAGGGTCGGTCCTGGTGACGTGTGGAGTGCCGACTGCGGGCAATCCATTCTGGGAAACAGGTTCACATGTCAGCTCCACCATTTATCACCAAGAGACCCTCAGCTCCTCCCTTCTCTCTAAGCCTCCGTGTTCGCATCTCCAAAACAAAGGAGATGGACTGGGGGCCTCCTGGCTCCGTTCGGTACCTCTGTGGCTTCGCTCAAAGTGTGGCCAGGCAGGACCCCTGCAGCTTCATACCTCAGGGCAGCTGTTTGATGAGGCTGCTGCCTGTGCCCATTCACAGCACCATGAACTGTGGGGGGGATCAGGAGGATGCCCGGGACCCCCTGATGCTCTAACATGACCAGCTGCTCTACCCCTCTGCTCCCCACAGCTGAGATTCTGGAGCTGGCTGGCAACGCAGCAAGAGACAACAAGAAGGGGCGGGTTACCCCCCGGCACATCCTGCTGGCCGTGGCCAACGACGAAGAGCTAAATCAGGTATGGGGCTCTCCTCCACGTCCCGCACACCAGATGCTTGTGCAGGCAGTCACAGTGGCCGAGAGATGGAGGGAGGTTGGTGTTTGGCTGGCTCTCAGAGGTTTGGGCTGCATTTTGGACCGTTAGCAGCTTCTCCGCCCCCATGGCAGTTCTTCCTCCAGGCTTTATTTGGGAGCAGTAGGGAATGAAACAAGGTATTTGGCTCTCCCTGGAGGAAAGATAGTGAAATTTCACCAGAGTGAGGGACCCTGAGGACTTATTCCCTGTATAGTGAGCCTGGGTCTCATCAGCATCCTTGTAGATCCCGTGGATGAAGGAGCTCTTCATCCCAACCCAAAGTAAGAATGTGAATGGGCAGGGCCGGCTTCTTGAAGGTCAGAGACAGGGTAGGCTGGCTCACCATCTGCTACTTTGATTTTCCTGCAAGCTGCTAAAAGGAGTCACCATAGCCAGTGGGGGAGTGTTACCAAACATCCATCCGGAGTTGCTAGCAAAGAAACGAGGATCCAAAGGGAAGTTGGAAGCCATCATCACACCACCCCCAGCCAAAAAGGCCAAGTCTCCATCCCAGAAGAAGCCCGTGTCTAAGAAAGCAGGAGGCAAGAAAGGGGCTCGGAAATCCAAGGTATGTGATTTGGCAGGAGTGGGCAGGTTGGGGCAGGTGCAAGCAGGTGAGGTCATGAGTGGCTCCTTTGTGCTGAGACTTATCCGAGGACTAAGGAGGAACATATGGGAGCTGCTTGCGGAGAGGCTAGTTCAGGTCAGGTGGGCAGAATTGGGGGACCGGATCCCGGTAGGCAAGGGGGTGTGAGGAGGGTCTGAGGAAGATAGCCCCAGGCTGGAAGAGCCCATTCCTGGCCTGCCAGGGAGATGCTTCCACCTCTGGGAAGGGACCTGCATGTGCAGGAGCTTTCCTGTGCTAGGGGTGGCTGCCATGGGGTCCTACCCACAGGTACTGGCTGCCTCTCGGAACTGTCACTGTGTTACTGTGCCTGCGTGTCCTCCACTGTGCATCTTCCAGTAGGATGGTTGCCTTGTTAAGGAGAAAAATAGATGTGTTATTCAGGTGCCCCTACCAGACCCAGCCTACACCGAGCAGGTCCTAGGTGCTGGTCTTTTTGTGGTGAGTGAAGCCCTCTCATTAGTGTGACGTAATGTTTTCTTGGGTGGGGCAGGCCAGCTGATCCCCATGTTTGCTCCTCACTGCATGGAGCACAGCAGCCCACCCTCGGGAGGTCTGGGCCTGCAGGTGGTTGCTCTTACCTGTCTGAGTATCAGCAGGATCAAGGGCAGGCGCAACTGGAAGCAACTGGAACACGTGCTCCATGTTCCTCCCTCACCCGTCCCTACCTTTGAGCTGTTGTCAGAACCTCCGGGGCCAACAAACGAGGGACAGTGCAGTGAAAGCTCATCATCAGTAAAATGGAATGTAAGCTGCCCTGCCCTGGGCCCCCCCCTCAGGTGTGATCCTTCTGGTCTCCAGCCAGACGAGGAGGAATTCACCCCTGGCAGAAGGCGACCTGGCTGTTTTGTGAGACCCTCAGTAGTAGCTGGTGGAAATGCCTTGTGGGTCAGATGCAGTGTCAGCACGTTCTTCCGAGCAAAACCCAAGCCTCTTACCTGATGAGGTTGTGAGGACACCTTCCCAGGACAGGCTGCAGCAGCACTGACCCGGGGCTAGGCTCGGGGCCACACTCCCGGCACTCCTGAGCCAGTCCACAGAGCAGGCCCCAGGCTCCCACGTTTGTGTCTATGCTGTTCGCTGGCCTTTGGTGGTTGAAGTTCTTGTACACCCTTCTGGGCGCAGACACATGATTCCCTGAAAACAAAATCTGAATTCCTCTTGCCACCAGGCCACCACCCTGCCCTACCCCACCCCACCTGACTGAGAATCACTCCCAGCTCTGTGAGAGAGAAACCTGTTCCTGAGGAGTGTCCTGTAGGTTCTTGCCAGGCGCTTGTGCTCCACCTAGTCCCGGGGGAGGCTCAGGACCAGGCGAGGATGTTGCAGAATGCTCTCTTACTCATGCTCACCAACTGTAAAATTAGCATATTGAACCGTTCTAGCATTTGCATTTGCTGGGAATAGTGGGGCAGGGAAGGCAGGGGAAAGGTGCATGGGCAAGCCTTTCTAAATGTTTGAGGATCAAGATGCCAGGTCCATCATCTCTTGAACATGGGCCTCAGGGAGCTGGTGCCCTTAATGCTTGGCTGAGCCTTCTTCTGGCTGTGGCCCTAGCCATGGCCCTTGTTAATGCAGGCCCACTGCTGGTTGGCGTCTGAGCAGCCTCTCTGATTCTGTGTCTCGGGCAACCCTGGGCTGAACCCCGCTCCCGTCACCCCACTACTTCCCCTATTAGTTCCTGCCTGATGACTTTCTGCCTTCCCACTTAAGCGAACACTAAGAATGCTGTGTCTTTCTTTTTGGACTTCAAATGAAGGGTGTGTGTGTGTGTGTGTGTGTTCAGCTCCTAGTAGCTATATTTGGAACTCAGTGTTTCTAATAACCATATGCCAATAATCACTCGAACATTCAGCTTTTCCCTTGATTACAAAAGCAGGAAGTCTGTTATGGTGGTCTGTTTTTCTTCCACACAATAAAACACATTGTCTGCTTACTGTACCAGTATTTGGCTAACATTAAACCCTGGGGGAAGCTGAAATTGGAACCGTGAACAGCTAATTTTCAAAACATTTGTTTAATGTAAATTGTGGTGTCAGCTCCCAGAAACAGCAGAAAACCTGCATCTCCAGGTTTAAGTGGAATGTTCTGAAAATAACCTTTCCAGAGACATGCAGAGAAAGCCTTCCTAACATGCTAAAGCACTTGGAGTAAAAGGGAGTTGGTATTTTTCAAGTGTCAACACGTGAATTCCAAATCATAATTTTCCCCCCAGTTCTATGTAATTGGAAGGTTTTGAGAGTCTCCAGTTGTGACAGCTGAGTCAGCTATTGTGGAAGCGGTTGGAGAAAGGTGCCAAAACCCACCGCAGCCAGGAGTCCGGGGCCCTGGTGGTGCCTTAGGGCTCCTCCTTCCTACTTGGGTGGCCTCAGCCAAGTCTGTGCCTCAGTTTACCCCCTCCCATGAAAGGAAGGGGTGCAATCCAGCCTTATGCTTCAATGACTGTGCCTATTTGCATCATGTTTCTGACGAGGTAATAGGTGTCAGAGTTGGGATGGCATGAAAGAGAGTGCTGTAAGAAGTCCCCCTCTCGCCACGGCCCCTCACTCCTCCCCAGAGCAGTCTCTGCAGTGAATTTTTATGGGCCTTTCAGAAAGTCTACGCATGGAAAAGCGTATAGGCCCATACAGTCCTCCTCGTCATACCTGCCTTTGGATATAAATAAGTCCTGTTACCCAATGCTTTCACAGGGTGGGGCAGTGCTTAAGGGCGCCTGCTCACTGGCTTTGTGGAGAAGGATGGGAAGGGTGTGCAGCACACGGGTTGGGTGCTGCTGTTACTGACTTGTTCTACAGCTCTGACTATACGGCTGGTTCTTTCTATTTCATGATGTGGTGCAAGTGGACTCTACAGTGTGCAGTACCGTGTTAACCACGTCTCTGTGGATGAGCTTACAGCTGTCCCGAGCGTTCCGACAGACAGTGCTACAGTGACCATGATGGTTGATGGGTGTGTGTGCCCACGCACCCGTAGGATAAAGTCCCCAGTGTGAACTTGCTGAAGCAGACTGTTTTCCAATGGCTCTTGGTCACATCGAGAACATTTTGTGCCATTAAGAAATTCCAAAATCTGCCTTGTTCTTTTAACATTCAGTGCCAAAGTTGTCGAAAGAAGATGCGTTCATTCGATCAGTATTCACCCAGCCTGCACGTGCCCATTATTACTCTTGGGAGTGAGGGCACAGCAGTGAACAAAGGCCCTTGCCCTCCCCTGGTGCTCGGTGAGCTCTGCTCTGGTCTAGCAAGGAGAGGCAGAGTCATTCCAGAAGGGCTGTGGGTACATGCGGGTGCGGTGACAAAAATACAGCAGAGTGACAGCACGAGCGGTGTTACTTCACACAGGTGAGGCTTCTTTGGTAAGGTGACCCTTGAACAGAGACCTGAGAGGGTAAGGTGTCTGGGCCCTGAGGTGACTGGTAGGAGAGGTGACTGGCAGACGACCAGCAAGTAAGTCCGCCTGTCCCCCTCCCAGGGAGAACTCAACAGGACTTGGCATGTGAGGTTCCAACATTTCCATAACATGCACATCTTTGGCAGTTGGAGAAGCCTAGGAATCCTTCCCAAGATAAGGTTTTCAAGGGCATAAATTGCTGAAGATTCAAAGGAAACCGTTTATGCTTAAAGCTTCCAGGTTAACACCCCTTGTCAGAATGTTTACCGAGAGCCATAGGATAGTCTTTACGAGATCTCCAAGAAGATAGATAGTTGTTGCCAAAAATCTGTATAAAAAAATGCTCTCATCTAGGATTTTTCTTATTTTTTCCTTAAGTTTTTATTCAAATTCCAGTTAGTTAACCTACAGCGTCATATTAGTTTCAGCTGCACAATACAGTGATTCAGTCTCACGTAGGATTATTTAAACCTAAATCCACACTACCACCCTAACTGAACTCCACCCCCGTGTGGAAATCACCCTCTGGATCATGAAGATAGGCTTGCTCCTCGCTGCCTGGCAGAAAGCCCAAGGTGATTTTGGGAGAGCACCTGTTTCTTTTTTTGAGAAATAAATATTGAAACTGAAAATTGAGTGGTGAATGTTCGGGTTAGGGATGCCAAAGAAAGAGATTGGTTCTTTCGAGAAGCCGCCATCCTTGCAATTAAGAGGCCAATTTTGCTGGCCTTTTAATGAGCTTTCTAGCAGGTCAGACATCAGGGTGAAAGAGAGTGTGCACAGGGAATCCTGGATTGAGGATTTCACATAAGGCATTTTGGACCTCAGTCCTATGTGTTCTTAAAAAGGCCACTGACTCTGACTGATGAGGATTTGTGCCGTTCAGAACAAAACAGGGTGCAGGTACAATACATGGGGGCTTTGAGATTTGTAGAACAATACAAACTTCTCCAAAATCAACATTTCAGAGATTGACAAAGAGTATTGCTTGCTAGCGTTTCCGCTTCGGGCCAGGATCTGAAAAGAATCTACCACTATCACCATTTCTTAAAAGAAAATGGCATTTTAATCCGAGAGGCTGGGAAGGGAAATAGTCCCTGACTACAGGCTTTATGTAAAAGTTCATGAAACAATTACTAATGATTTGAATGTAGTGATATCTCACGAGGGGCACCTGAGTGCGACTACCCTGTATTGGGTTGGGAACCTTGCGCGGAAGAGACAGCCATTTGCCAGGTATAGAGGCTGGAGAGAGCCGGGGAGGAAAGGCCCGTCCTGTACAGACAGGGTTTGGCAGCCTTCTCTCAAGGCCAGTGGCTTATCAGGAGTTCTCTCACCTTAGACTCCTTTTCCCCACAAGGAATTGAAGGCAGAGGGAAGTCCAGCAGTTTTCTCAAGGTTACATCACTAGTAGAACCAGAAATGAAATGCAGAATTTCAGAGCCCAAACATAGTGTCATTTGTATGACCTTTGACCGTGGACCACTTACTTTTCCTTGGCAAAAGCCCCTCTGTTCTGTTGGTGGAGGGCTGAACGCCTTCTGTTGTAGGTGAGTGGGGCAACAGCTTAAAAAGTTTTTTTAATACCACATTCTGGGCTCATCGTGAATATATTTGTGCCTTTGCAATATATACCCTGCTTACAATTTCCCCCTCTCGTTCTCTATTGCACTGTTTTCCAGTTTTATTGAGCTGTGCTTGGCGTGCAGCACTACACGTATTCAAGGTATACAGCATAAGGACCTCGCTTAAATACATCATGAAGTGATTATCACACTAAGTTTAGATGACCTCCCTTATCTCATAGAGATACAAAAAAAAGTGTTTTTCTTTATGATGAGAACCCTTAGGACTGACTGTCAACAACTTTCACATATGCCATACAGCAGTGTTAACTAGTTGTCCGGCCGCACCTTACATCCCCTGTACTTATCTCCTCACTGGAAGTCTGTACCTTTTGGGGGAGTATTTTAAAAAAGCAGTGTAGTTGCCCTACAATGTGAAATTAGTTTCGGGCCCTTAACACAGTGATGGGTCTTCTCTGTATGTTTTTACTGCTTTCACTGCACGTGTAGCTGTCATCTGTCCCTGTGCAGCATTGTTACGGTAGCGTTGATTTTATCCTCCGTGCTGGACCTTTTACCCGTGTGACTTCTTCCCTCCATAACTGGAAGCCTGCACCTACTACTGCCCTTCACCCATTTGCCCTTCCCATCCAACCCCCTCCCCTCTGGCAACCATGAGTTCTCTGTATTTATGATTCTGTTTCTGCTTTTTGTTTACTTATCTCTTTTGCTTTTTAGATTGCACAAGTAAGCGAAATCTTGGTATTTATCTTTCTCTGACTTATCTCACTTAGCATAATGCTCTCTAGGTCCGTCTGTATTGTTGCGAATGGCAAGATCTCATTCTTTGATATGACTAATATTCTTTTGTATGTGAATGTGTATTAAATGTGTTTGTGCCACTTCTTTATCCATTCATCTATTGATACTCACTTGGGCTGCTTCTCTCTACTCATTATTGCGAATAATACTGCAGTAAACATAGGGGTGCGTGTCTCTTGTCAAATTAGTGTTTTCGTTTTCTTTGGGTCAATAGCCAGTAGTGGAATTGTTGGATCACATGGCAACTGTATTTTCTTGTTTTGCATAGTGGCTGCACCATTCTGTAATCCCACCAGGGCTTCTTTTTTCTCCATATCTTCACCCACAGTTGTTATTTCTTGTCCTTTTGATTTTAGCTATTTTCATAGGTGTGAAGTGATACCTCATTGTGGTTTTGCTTTGTGTTTTCCCTGACGATTAATGATGTTGAGCATCTTTTTATGTATCTGTTAGCCATCTGTATGTCCTCTTTGGAAAAATGTCTATTCATGTTCTCAGCCTTTTTTTTTTTTTTTAATGTTTTAATTTCAGAGGGAAAGACAGAGCGTGAGTGGGGGAGGGGCAGAGAGAGAGGGAGACACAGAATCTGAAACAGGCTCCAGGCTCTGAGCCATCAGCACAGAGCCCGATATGGGGCTCGAACTCAGAAACCATGAGATCATGACCTGAGTTGAAATTGGATGCTTAACTGACTGAGCCACCCAGGTGCCTCTCTCTTCCTGTTTTTTATTGGATTATTATTTTGGTGTTGAGTTGTATAAGTTCTTTATATATTTTAGATATTAATACCTTATTAGGTATATCATGGCAAATATCATTTGCTATTTAGTAGTCTGCCTTTTCATTTTCTTATTTTTTTAATATTTATTTTTGAGAGAGAGAGACAGAGAGACAAAGCACGAGCAGGGGAGGGGCAGAGAGAGACAGAGAGAGACACAGAATCCGAAGCTGGCTCCAGCTCCAAGAAACTGTGAGATCATGACCTGAGCTGAAGTAGGATGCTTAACTGACTGAGCCACCCAGGAGCACCCCCCTCGCCACCACCGTTTTCATTTTCTTGAAGGTTTCCTTAGCTGTGCGGAAGCTTTTTAGTTTGATGTAGTCCCAATAGTTTATTTTTGCTTTTGTTTCCCTTGTGTGGGGAGACATATCTACATAAATGTTGCTAAGGTCAATATCAGAGAAATTACTGCCTATGTTTTCTTCTGTTTTTATGGCTTATTGTCTCACATTTGGGTCTTTAATCCCTTTTGAGCTTATTTTTGTGTGTGGTATGAGAAAGTGGTCCAGTATTTTTCTTCTGCATGTAGCTGTCCAGTTTCCCCCCACCCTTTGTTGAAGAGACTGTCTTTTCCCATTGTATATTCTTGCCTTTGTTGTAGATTAATTGACCATATAATCATGGGTTTATTTCTCGATTCTGTTCTGTTGATCTGTGTGTCTGTTTTTGTGTCAGTACCGTACTGTTTTGATTGCTACAGCTTTTGGAGTGTATCTTGAAATCTGTGACTGTGATATCTCCAGTTTTGTTCTTCTTTCTCAAGATTGCTTTGGCTGTTTGGGGTCTTTTGTGGTTCTATACAAATGTTGGTTTTACTTGTTCTACTTCTGTGGAAAATGTGTTAGGGATTGTGTTGAGTCTGTAGATTGCTTTGGGTAGTATGGACATATTAACAATATTATTCCATTCCGTGCTGGTGGAATATCTTTTCATTTGTTTGTGTTGTCTTCAATTTCTTGATAGTTTTCAGGGCACTGGTTTTTGACTGCCTGGGTTAAGTGTATTCCTAGGTATTTTATTCTTTTTTGTGCAATTGTAAATGGGATTGTTTTCTTAATTTCTCTTTCTGCTCTTTCATTTTTAGTGTATACACACCAATTACTGTGTATTAACTTTATATCCTGCAACTGTACTGAATTCATCGATTACTTCCAGTAGCTTTTTGATGGAGTCTTTAGGGTTTTCTATGTATGGTATCACTTCATCTGCATAGAGTGACCCTTTAACTTCTTTACCAATTTGCATCCCTTTTATTTTTGTTTTTCTTTTTTGATTGCTGGGGCTAGGACTTCCAGTACTATGTTGAATAAAAATGGTGAGAGTGGGCATCCTTGTCTTGTTCCTGATAGAGGAAAAGCTCTCACTTTTTCACCAGTGAGTGTATGATGTTTGCTGTTTTTCATATATGGCCTTTATTATGTTGAAGTATATTCCCTCTAAACCTACTTTATTGAGTTTTTATCATGAAGGGATGTTGAATTGTGTCACATGCTTTTTCTGTATCTGTTGAGATGATCATGTGATTTTTATCTTTTATTGTGTTGATGGTGGTACGTCATGTTGATTAATTTGCTAATACCGAACCATCCTGCATCCTTAGACTAAAAATCCCACTTGATTATGGTGAATGATCCTTTTAATGTATTCTTGCATTGAATGCAGTTTGCTAATACTTTGTTGAGGATTTTTCATCTGTGTTCATCAAGGGTATTGGATCTGGAGCCCTGGGACCCTGCTCTCATCCACCCATGCTACCAAGGTATAGGGGAAATGTAAACCATGGCACTCATCAGCCCCTCTGACGTGAAAAGAGTTCCAGCAGCTTTCCTGTCACTTGGTGGAGTTATAGTGCTGGATCTTTTATATACTAGCTGCTCTTTTTACAATATTTATTTATTTTTGAGAGAGAGAGAGAGAGAGAGAAAGAATGTGCACGAGCAGAAGAGGGCCACAGGATCTAGATCTTTTATATACTAGCCACTCTTTTTTTTAAGTTTATTTATTTATTTTGAGAGATTTTATCTATCAGGAACAAGACAAGGATGCCCACTCTCACCATTTTTATTCAACATAGTACTGGAAGTCCTAGCCCCAGCAATCAAAAAAGAAAAACAAAAATAAAAGGGATGCAAATTGGTAAAGAAGTTAAAGGGTCACTCTATGCAGATGAAGTGATACCATACATAGAAAACCCTAAAGACTCCATCAAAAAGCTACTAGAAGTAATCGATGAATTCAGTACAGTTGCAGGATATAAAGTTAATACACAGAGAGACAGAGAGAGAGAGAGAGAGAGAGAGAGAGAGAGAGAGAACGAACGAACCAGAGGGCGAGGGGCAGAGAGAGAAGAGAGAGACAATCCCAAGCAGACTCCACACTGTCAATGCATAGAGCCTGACGCAGGGCTCGGAGTCATGAGCCATGAGATCATGACTTGAGCCGAAGTCGGACTCTTAACCAACTGAGCCATCCAAGCACCCCTACTAGCTGCTGTTTTAAATCAAGGCTTTTTTTCCTGTGCCTAAGGCTAACAAATTTGCTCCCAGTCCCTCAGTATCTCCTTCCCTACTGCACTTCGCAGCAGCGGGTGGGGGGTTCCCTTCATCACTGTGTCTCTTTCCTTCTGTTATTTTCTGTGTGGTCTCTTTATCTTTGTTGTACGAAAGCTGTTCAGTCAGCCTTCAATTCTTCAGAAGGAATTGCTCTATCAGTAGCTGGAGGTTGGGTGTGTCTATGGCGGAGGTGAGGGTCAGGGTCTTCCCACGTCATACTTTTGGACTGGAACTCTAGTTGAAAGTTTGAGCCTTTTGACCACTGACATCCAGTTCTCCCACAAATATATAACTATAAATAAAAAATTAGGTACAGACACTTAGGTGGAATCTGAGCGAGGTAAGGGACCTTTTTAATCTCCATAGTACAGACTTAGATTCCACCTACACCTGCCTAAAGAACCCAGAAAACCGCCAGAGGATTAGCAGAAGGGAGTCTCCGGAGTCAAGAGCAGACTAGAGGCCCACGGAAGAGGGTAGGAAGGGCGGCGAGGTGGTGCGCGCTCCACGGGCTGGCGGGAGGGAGCCGGGGCGGAGGGGCGGCTCGCCGGCCAAGCAGAGCCCCCGAGTCTGGCTGGCAAAAGCAGAGGGGCCGGACAGACTGTGTTCCGACAGCAAGCGCGACTTAGCGTCTGGGAGGTCATAAGTTAACAGCTCTGCTCGGAAAGCGGGAAGGCTGGAGGACAAAGGGAGGGAGAGCTGCTGAGCCCCCGGACGGCAGAGCTCAGCTTGGCGGGGAACAAAGGCGCCAGCGCCATCTCCCCCGCCCATCCCCCAGCCAAAATCCCAAAGGGAACCAGTTCCTGCCAGGGAACTTGCTCGCTCCGCGCAAACACCCAACTCTGTGCTTCTGCGGAGCCAAACCTCCGGCAGCGGATCTGACTCCCTCCCGCTGCCACAGGGCTCCTCCTGAAGTGGATCACCTAAGGAGAAGCGAGCTAAGCCTGCCCCTCCACCCCCTGTGCACCTTGCCTACCCACCCCAGCTAATACGCCAGATCCCCAGCAACACAAGCCTGGCAGTGTGCAAGTAGCCCAGACGGGCCACGCCACCCCACAGTGAATCCCGCCCCTAGGAGAGGGGAAGAGAAGGCACACACCAGTCTGACTGTGGCCCCAGCGGTGGGCTGGGGGCAGACATCGGGTCGGACTGCGGCCCCGCCCACTAACTCCAGTTATACACCACAGCACAGGGGAAGTGCCCTGCAGGTCCTCACCACGCAAGGGACTCTCCAAAATGACCAAACGGAAGAATTCCCCTCAGAAGAATCTCCAGGAAATAACAACAGCTAATGAACTGATCAAAAAGGATTTAAATAATATAACAGAAAGTGAATTTAGAATAATAGTCATAAAATTAATCGCTGGGCTTGAAAACAGTATACAGGACAGCAGAGAATCTCTTGCCACAAAGATCGAGGGACTAAGGAACAGTCACGAGGAGTTGAAAAACGCTTTAAACGAAATGCAAAACAAAATGGAATCCACGATGGCTCGGCTTGAAGAGGCAGAGGAGAGAATAGGTGAACTAGAAGATAAAGTTATGGAGAAAGAGGAAGCTGAAAGAAAGAGAGATAAAAAAATCCAGGAGTATGAGGGGAAAATTAGAGAACTAAGTGATACACTAAAAAAAAATAATATACGCATAATTGGTATCCCAGAGGAGGAAGAGAGAGGGAAAGGTGCTGAAGGGGTACTTGAACAAATTATAGCTGAGAACTTCCCTGAACTGGGGAAGGAAAAAGGCATTGAAATCCAAGAGGCACAGAGAACTCCCTTCAGACGTAACTTGAATCGATCTTCTGCACGACATATCATAGTGAAACTGGCAAAATACAAGGATAAAGAGAAAATTCTGAAAGCAGCAAGGGATAAACGTGCCCTCACTTATAAAGGGAGACCTATAAGACTCGTGACTGATCTCTCCTTTGAAACTTGGCAGGCCAGAAAGGCTTGGCACGATATCTACAGTGTGCTAAACAGAAAAAATATGCAGCCGAGAATCCTTTATCCAGCAAGTCTGTCATTTAGAATAGAAGGAGAGATAAAGGTCTTCCCAAACAAACAAAAACTGAAGGAATTTGTCACCACGAAACCAGCCCTACAAGAGATCCTAAGGGGGATCCTGTGAGACAAAGTACCAGAGACATCACTACAAGCATAAAACATACAGACATCACAATGACTCTAAACCCGTATCTTTCTATAATAACACTGAATGTAAATGGATTAAATGCACCAACTAAAAGACATAGGGTATCAGAATGGATAAAAAAACAAGACCCATCTATTTGCTGTCTACAAGAGACTCATTTTAGATCTGAGGACACCTTTAGATTGAGAGTGAGGGGATGGAGAACTATTTATCATGCTCCTGGAAGCCAAAAGAAAGCTGGAGTAGCCATACTTATATCAGACAAACTAGACTTTAAATTAAAGGCTGTAACAAGAGATGAAGAAGGGCATTATATAATAATCACAGGGTCTATCCACCAGGAAGAGCTAACTATTATAAATGTCTATGCGCCAAATACCCGAGCCCCCAGATATATAAAACAATTACTCATAAACATAAGCAACCTTATTGATAAGAATGTGGTCATTGCAGGGGACTTTAACACCCCACTTACAGAAATGGATAGATCATCTAGACACACGGTCAATAAAGAAACAAGGGCCCTGAATGATACATTGGATCGATGGACTTGACAGATATATTTAGAACTCTGCATCCCAAAGCAACAGAATATACTTTCTTCTCGAGTGCACATGGAACATTCTCCAAGATAGATCATATACTGGGTCACAAAACAGCCCTTCATAAGTTTACAAGAATTGAAATTATACCATGCATACTTTCAGACCACAATGCTATGAAGCTTGAAATCAACCACAGGAAAAAGTCTGGAAAACCTCCAAAAGCATGGAGGTTAAAGAACACCCTACTAACGAATGAGTGGGTCAACCAGGCAATTAGAGAAGAAATTAAAATATACATGGAAACAAATGAAAATGAAAATACAACAATCCAAACGCTTTGGGATGCAGCGAAGGCAGTCCTGAGAGGAAAATACATTGCAATCCAGGCCTATCTCAAGAAACAAGAAAAATCCCAAATACAAAATCTAACAGCACACCTAAAGGAAATAGAAGCAGAACAGCAAAGGCAGCCTAAACCCAGCAGAAGAAGAGAAATAATAAAGATCAGAGCAGAAATAAACAATATAGAATCTAAAAAAACTGTAGAGCAGATCAACGAAACCAAGAGTTGGTTTTTTGAAAAAATAAACAAAATTGACAAACCTCTAGCCAGGCTTCTCAAAAAGAAAAGGGAGATGACCCAAATAGATAAAATCATGAATGAAAATGGAATGATTACAACCAATCCCTCAGAGATACAAACAATTATCAGGGAATACTATGAAAAATTATATGCCAGCAAATTGGACAACCTGGAAGAAATGGACAAATTTCTAAACACCCACACTCTTCCAAAACTCAATCAGGAGGAAATAGAAAGCTTGAACAGACCCATAACCAGCGAAGAAATTGAATCGGTTATCAAAAATCTCCCAACAAATAAGAGTCCAGGACCAGATGGCTTCCCAGGGGAGTTCTACCAGACATTTAAAGCAGAGATAATACCTATCCTTCTCAAGCTATTCCAAGAAATAGAAAGGGAAGGAAAACTTCCAGACTCATTCTATGAAGCCAGTATTACTTTGATTCCTAAACCAGACAGAGACCCAGTAAAAAAAGAGAACTACAGGCCAATATCCCTGATGAATATGGATGCAAAAATTCTTAATAAGATACTAGCAAATCGAATTCAACGGCATATAAAAAGAATTATTCACCATGATCAAGTGGGATTCATTCCTGGGATGCAGGGCTGGTTCAACATTCGCAAATCGATCAACGTGATACATCACATTAACAAAAAAAAAGAGAAGAACCATATGATCCTGTCAATCGATGCAGAAAAGGCCTTTGACAAAATCCAGCACCCTTTCTTAATAAAAACCCTTGAGAAAGTCGGGATAGAAGGAACATACTTAAAGATCATAAAGGCCATTTATGAAAAGCCCACAGCTAACATCATCCTCAACGGGGAAAAACTGAGAGCTTTTTCCCTGAGATCAGGAACACGACAGGGATGCCCACTGTCACCGCTGTTGTTTAATATAGTGCTGGAAGTTCTAGCATCAGCAATCAGACAACAAAAGGAAATCAAAGGCATCAAAATTGGCAAAGACGAAGTCAAGCTTTCGCTTTTTGCAGATGACATGATATTATACATGGAAAATCCGATAGACTCCACCAAAAGTCTGCTAGAACTGATACATGAATTCAGCAAAGTTGCAGGATACAAAATCAATGTGCAGAAATCAGTTGCATTCTTATACACTAACAATGAAGCAACAGAAAGACAAATGAAGAAACTGATCCCATTCACAATTGCACCAAGAAGCATAAAATACCTAGGAATAAATCTAACCAAAGATGTAAAAGATCTGTATGCTGAAAACTATAGAAAGCTTATGCAGGTAATTGAAGAAGATATAAAGAAATGGAAAGACATTCCCTGCTCATGGATTGGAAGAATAAATATTGTCAAAGTGTCAATACTACCCAAAGCTATCTACACATTCAATGCAATCCCAATCAAAATTGCACCAGCATTCTTCTCGAAACTAGAACAAGCAATCCTAAAATTCATATGGAACCACAAAAGGCCCCGAATAGCCAAAGTAATTTTGAAGAAGAAGACCAAAGCAGGAGGCATCACAATCCCAGACTTTAGCCTCTACTACAAAGCTGTCATCATCAAGTCAGCATGGTATTGGCATAAAAACAGACACATAGACCAATGGAATAGAATAGAAACCCCAGAACTAGACCCACAAACGTATGGCCAACTCATCTTTGACAAAGCAGGAAAGAACATCCAATGGAAAAAAGACAGTCTCTTTAACAAATGGTGCTGGGAGAACTGGACAGCAACATGCAGAAGGTTGAAACTAGACCACTTTCTCACACCATTCACAAAAATAAACTCAAAATGGATAAAGGACCTGAATGTGAGACAGGAAACCATCAAAACC